>NW_027526263.1:267373-294526 GCF_048455015.1 Haemaphysalis longicornis | reverse complement strand
CGTAGCAAGAATTACCACCAAGGTTTGTCGCGGCAGTGCCAAATTTTCTTCCCATTTCTCGTAGTAAGTTGTAATGTAATTTTTTCCGCCGATGTTTTCAAGATAATTGAGGTTTGCATTATTGATATAGCGGGCTGGTGTTATTCCGCGTAAGCACAGGGACGTTCGGTTAACGTGGGGTTCCGAGAGCTTGTATGTAGTGGATCCCACTTCTTGAGAAGCTTCCATGGTATCTTTCGCTCTTTATTGTTAGCTCATGGAGCCGCGCCGACAACCAAGAATACATCAAATGAAGGTTGAATTTGTGTTGAAAAAAAGGAGCCCCGTTTTCTTTTTTGCCACACAATGCCATTTATTGTGTTATTATTAGTGTTTTCCTACAGAGAAATCAACATTACGTT
Organism: Haemaphysalis longicornis; assembly: GCF_048455015.1. Classification (NCBI taxonomy): domain Eukaryota; kingdom Metazoa; phylum Arthropoda; class Arachnida; order Ixodida; family Ixodidae; genus Haemaphysalis; species Haemaphysalis longicornis. The sequence continues at coordinate 294,125 of NW_027526263.1, read as the reverse complement.
TGCACTGCAAGTGGTTGAGATTTTGGTTATTTGTCTGAATATGCTGCACTGAAAGCAACCGCACTTGCTGAACGCGCCGGTGTCATTTGCTTGTGTTGTTCCTGCCTTTCCCCTTCCATCTCAGGAATCGCGTTCGGCCACGTATTTTCTTTGCTCACGTGTCTTTGCACAGCTTGTCGAAATATATTTGTCGTCGTAGTTGCTGTATTGACGCTTACAAAAGGCCAAATAAGAAATAACCATGGCATAAGTGCCAAAAAACCGGCCAATGGTGGCCGGTTTTAGGAACCGACCGGAAACCTTCCCGCTGCCTGAAAAACCCGTCGGGCCGGTCCAAAACCGGTCAGGTGGCAACCCTACGGTCAGGTCACATAACAAGACAGCGAATTGATAAATAAGCTACCTTCACTATTAATTATGCGATAAAACGAACTAATTTCTAAAATACGGGGACCAAACAACCGGGCAAAACACGCAAAGCAACGAGCAACTATGGGAGCAAGGCAGTTTACGCCAAATGTAGCGGAGGGTTTTGTGCCTGCCAAGTATGCATACTAATCCTTAACGTTTTTTAATGTCCCAAGAACTGTTTTAGTTGTTTCTTTATTAAATATACGTATTTTTGTGCGAATGGGCATTATTTGTGTTATTTGAGTTACAATGTAGTTGAACTGGTCGCCACAAAGCTGAGTCCGGAGTAGTCGAGCCACACTGCGCGGCGCATTGGTTTACGCGCGCGTTGCGGCGATATGTGGTTACTCGCCATCTCCAACGTCGTCGGTCGCGTAAAGGCAGCGGCGTATGTCGCCGTCGTTGCGCGAGTACGTCGAGTTTACGCGTGCATATGGTTGAGCCTTAAGACTTGAAGGTAGCGAAGCTGTGCACAACCTTCATGACCATCATGAGGGTTCAAGTGCATGATTGCAGCCGATTTGCGTCTTCTTCGCTACCGAAACGACGTTTACTCCATCATTGTTGCTATAAGTGTTAGCTTCCGTCATTTTTTGGAAGTGATAATCATTGGACATTACCTTGGATGGGTGTATGCTATGACGTGGCTTTTTTGTTCCGAGAAAGTGTTGCCACGATTATAGAGAACGCTAGAGTTTTTTTTTTTTTTTTTTTGCCAATCTTGGCCAATCTTTCTAAATGGGTATGCTTGGCTTGCAAACGTGCAGCGCGGGGACGCTGGACGTCGCCGCGAGGCACGCACACAAGAGTGCTCTGCATTTTCCTGTTTTCTTAACTGCCGGGCGGTTGCTGCAGTCATGACCAATCTCCCTAAATGGGTTTTCTTAGCTTGCAAACATGCTCCGGGGACGCTGGGTGGTCGTCGCGAGCCACGCACACACGAGCGTTTGACATTTTCGTGGTTTTGATAACTGTCGAGCGGTCGCGGCGAAACCCACGCTCACGTGGCGCACACGGCAATTTCTTAATATTTTTAGCTGCGAACACACACAAAAAAATACAGTTTGATTAACAGCTTCACTGTTGAAAAGAGGCAGAGAATACACAAACCAATGAACAGAGAACAAAAAAAAAATGGAATCGAAAACGTCGTTAGACACGAACGTACGGGCCCAGAAATTTGATATTCGAAAGAAAAATTTCTATGATAGCTGAAACGGCAGTGCTCTGCTTTTTGAGGTTAGAGGAGGTTATTTGAGAACTTTGTGGGAAAGCATATCCAAAATTTAGGAACATGTGTGGTGCTTGGGAAGTGCAGAAATGATTCGCCACATCGGGTTGGAATGTAATCATATCCATTCAAACCTATATATCAGAAAAATATTTGTCTTCCCGAAGCCCTGGGGTTTAAAGTTAATATAGAAAAAGAAAATTACAAAGCTGTAGATATGACTAAAAGAAGATTAGAATGTTGGTAGAGGAAAAATAGAGATATTATAGCGCAGGACACCTACTAATGTGCAAACAATTTTTGATTGATTAAAAAACACTTATTGAGCATAAAGTGGGTGGCTTTCTTAGTCCAGAAAGCCGCGAACCAGATCAGATGAGGCGTTCCTGCTCCTCGCACCGTGAGCTGAACAGCTCGTGTTCCCGCTCCTCATGGAAAGGGAGAAGGACGGGATTTGGCGCCCTCCGAGAGTAGGTGGTAGGAGCTATTCTGGACGAAGAAATAGGAGCAGCTGTAGGGGTGTGTGGATGGGGTGATGTAGAGAGTATCGAGGTGTCGTAATATATGTTGCTCTCTGGTCGACGCCAAATTCGCGCTGCCTGTGTGCTGAGGAATGTGTGAGAAGGTGGGTAACCTTGCTGCTAATGTCAGTGCCTAAATTAAAATAATATTAGCGAAACAGATTATTCTGTGAGATGACTGACGCCATCAGCCTTGTACAAAGAGAAGACCATGCGTTATCAATCAATCAATCAATCAATCAATGAATCAATCAATCAATCAATCAATCAATCAATCAATCAATCAATCAATCAATCAATCAATCAATCAATCAATCAATCAATCAATCAATCTTTGGGACTGGGAAAAATTTCCTCCCATCATATGCCATGAACGTAGTTGGGCATCAAAGCCAAACGAGTGCAAGAAATAAGACAAGATATTTTTATTTGAGGAGGAGGAGGAGGAGGAGGAGCAGGAGGAGGAGAGAAATGTTTATTGGAAAATTTAAAAACCTTTATTTCTCGTCTAAGCCAGAGGAGGCCGGGAAAGAAAGGCATAGACCGCCTGGCAGAGGTCCTCACCATCCTGCACACTGTGTCAGCAGAATTGCAACGTCAGCAAATATTTCACAGAATGTATATCACAGTGCACCTGTCTATGTATACAACCAAACAGAGCAATCGCTATCACCAATAAGGAGGCGGGGGAGGAATAGGCTTTATTGAAGCCATAGAGAAGGGGAATAAGTAGTAAAAAAGGTAAAGCTATCAGAATGAGAATATAATAAATGAGATGAGCGAAACAAAAACAAAAACAAAGGATTACAACACAAAAGTTTACAAATAAGTCTCAGTCATCGATAAAAGCATGAATAATAAATTCTGCATAAATTCAGTGGATTATCTACTAATGCGTAGCATTCTTATGCCGCCTGTATGGGTTGTGAGTTTTTTCCAGCCAAATTTTCAGTTTTTTTCGAAATACTGTCCGACCAATTATCTCCAATTGCGCTATTATAATTATTGCAGGTGAAACTATCGCGAAACCTACATTATTGTGATTTATACGTTTTGCCATTTTCCGTAATTGTTTAATGTTTTCCATATTTTTTAGTTTTTCAAAATTTCGCCCGATCAATTATCTCCATTTAGTTATTACAACGATTACATTTGGAACTCACGCGAAATCTGCATTATTGTGGAAATGCAGGGTGTTAGGAGGCTCGCCATCTCCCCTAATTATATTATATATATTTTTATTATTTTTTTATTTTTTAAATTTCGTTCAAACAAGGATCTCCATTTACGTTATTCTAACGATTACATTTGGAAGTTTCGCGAAATCTGCATTATTGTGGAAAATCAGGGCGTTACACGGTTCGCCATTTTCCGTAATTATTCTATATTTTTTAGATGCGACTGCATCTCATTCACTCGCCTAGTCCCTCCATACGGCGTTGTTGTTGTCCGTCCACACCCCTCCCCCATTCTCCTCGCCGCGCGAGCTGCGCTCTCCGCCGCTCACCCCATCTCCTCTCCGATAGCGAACACATTCTCGCGAGGGGCATTGGATTGGATTCGATTGGCTTGGCTTGGCTTGGATTGGATTTGGATTGGATTGGATTTGGATTGGATTGGATTAAAGTGGATTGTGTTGGATTGTGTTGCGTCATAGCCGCGCCACGTTGCGTCATAGCTGCGGTCGTTCCAACACCACCGGCGTTCCGATTTCCATCGATGCGTTGAATGGAGCCTAACAATTCTGCTATCGCCCGCGCAACCGTAACAAGCACCGATCACTGTGATAACAGGAATGCTAGCACCACTGAAGACAAGGCTGCGAAGCGGCGTGAACGTGATGCTGAACGCAAAGATTGAAGCGAGCAGCCGATTCCGAACTTTGTAAACGTGATATCGAACGCAAACGGTTGAAGCGAGCAGCCGATGCTGAACTTCGTCAACGTTACGACTAGTGCCTCAACAACGATACGGGGCCCGTGCATAGACTTGATCTTCGCTGCAAATTGCACGGTGGTCCCGTTACTTCACCATCCACTACCCGTACACTTCAGCGACCACAAGGCCGTCATCGTTAACGTTACGCCGCGTGTTAAATAAAGAATACATCATACGCGTTCCTCACACGTTTCACGCAATTAGAGAATCAACCCAACGGAAACACCAAGTGAACCCCCAAGATGCGTCGCATCTCCACAGGGTTCCCCTCGTGGGAAGGTGGGGTAATTTTTTTTTCAAAATTTCGTTCAACCAAGTATCCCCATTTACGCAGTTTTAACGATTACAGGTGAAACTTTCGCGAAACTTACATTATTGTGGAAATGCCATGCGGTATACGCTTTGACATTTTCCGTAATTTTTTGTAATTTTGTTATTTTTTAGTTTCTCTAAATTTCGCCCGACCAACTATCTCTATTTACGTTATTCTAACGATTACATCTGGAACTCTCGCGAAATCGGCATTATTGTGGAAATGAAGGGCGTTACACGTACCTGGTTGTGGGGGTACTCGGCAAAGAATGCTACGTATTAAAATGATTTATTGTGGGGTTTAAACACACCGACGCAACGCCGGCGATGAGGCGCGCCGTAGTGGAGGGCTCCGGAATAATTTTGACCACCTGGGGATCATTAACGTGCACCGAAATCTCGTACACACGGGCGTTTTTGCTTTTTGCCTCCATCAGAAAAGCGGCCGCCGCGGCCGGGAATCGAATCGGTGGCCTCGTGCTCAGCAGCAGAACGCCTTAGCCACTGAGCCACCGCGACGGGTTGAATAAAAAGAAAATAAATATTTTTCTACATATACATATTTATACGGGGAAGAGACTATATTTGGAGGATTCGTACAGTGAGATACAGGCACCGGGCAAGACGAACAAGGCTGAGTGCGAGAGAGAGCCGTGATGATAATGACCGAGTCAAATGATGATCATCGGAGTGAGTCGCGTAGATTGTCCGCCTTATATCATGTGTCCTGTTCGCCAACAACATAACCACGCCTGGTGACAATATACATACACTTATAAACAGATAGTTTGACACAGAAAAAGAAGCGCGCTGAACTACTAACTGCCCGAGAAAGACTGGAAGTATGAAAAAATCAAAGGCATACAGAAATTATAGGTATATTTTACAATCAGAACCAGCGGCAGCATATCTTTTACTTAGGAAGGCGCGGTAATAAAAAAAGCCCACGAAAATGCGTATCAATATTCCCGCGGAGTTGCATACAACACAAAAACAAACACATATATAAGCTATTCGAGAAACCTCAGATTGTCACTGAGCATTATTTGTTTAACTCACTTATTAAATGATTTTTCAGTAACGTAGGAACTTACGACCTCCTGAGTTTTGTTTAATATTCCTATCAGCTGAAATAAGAAGTTAATTTTGCGCAGGTTGTCCTTGTTCTTTGTGGGTGTCGGGTGTTATGCCTTAGAGAACAGTTGACGATTTGTAAGTTAGTGCGTAAAGAAAGTTCGTAGAAAAGTTCGTAATTTGTGTTTTAGCCTACGTCGGAGTTAATTATCTTAATGGAACTCGTAAAGACTACAGTTTTATCCTAGCAGACAAACATAGGACCGTCTGTTTCAAGGCGTCGTAATAATGCCGTTGTAGTGGTTTAGTGTCGGTGGCTTATTATGGAAATTTCAACGGATACTTATTTATGGTGTATGCTGATATAAAACTTCTCACGACCTTCTGAGGCTACAAACGTCATCGCTGTACTGCGACACGGCCCACAAGGCGTTTGTCGTCTTTTCTCCATGAATGCGGCTTGGGAGGACTCCTGTGAACGTTTTACCCTAATTAGACTCGCGTTCGCGTGTCAACTGGGGTGTTCTGGCGTCCGTTAGTGTTTGTGTATGTTTTTGTGCGTTTTCGCGTGTTCGCGTGTTTCACCTATTTTAGCTCATTTCTGCCGGATGCTGGGTTGACTACTCGGTAGTTTAAATTATGTGTCCCTCACTCTCATGCAAATAGGATTCCATTATCAATCAATCAATCAATCAATCAATCAATCAATCAATCAATCAATCAATCAATCAATCAATCAATCAATCAATCAATCAATTTGTCAATCAATATTTTGTGGCTCTTGAACTAAAATCTTAAAAATAATACTGCAGTTGGCCGTTAACACCACTGAATTAATACGCGAAGTTTCATTCTATTGTCGTAATTAGTACGCCATGTAGTGGTAAACAACTGGGAATTGTGAGCAGTTTTATCTTAGCAGATATCACAAATCGCTGTCAGTCAGAGTTTTAATACAAGTAACATGAAGCCCTCCACCCCTACTCTTAAGCCATTCCATCAGCCTTCTGAAATACAGTCGATTCCACTTATAACGACACCGCTTATAACAATATATCGTATATAACGATGAACAGCTATGGCACCGTCCGCTTTTGTATGCTTTCTATGGGAAAATAAACCGCTTATTGCAATGCTACAGTGCCGCGATATCGGATATAACGATTGAATCCGGTTACAGCAAGCACCGAAATTGCTAGCTGCCGCCGGCTCTCCATGCAAATTACGCCGACACCCTGAGCCGCGATACGCCTTGCATCCCGCCCACCCCTCAGAAAATGAGTCAACTGCGCCGCTTGCGAGGAATCGTGAGGAGGAGGGGAACAGTTCTCCTTCCAAACACCGATGCCGCCGCTTTGGCCCCGTTCCCGTCCCTGCTGCTTTGAATTTGACTGAGTACCTCTTCAACTACCTCCGTTTTTCCGCGGATCAAACGTCAGGGCCGTTGTTTTGGAAACGTCGGATTGCCTAACTGAACAGGCGATCGTTGCGCGGGTGCTACGGACAGCGGTAGCGGTGACAATTCTGACTAGCGGAAGTACAACCTACTCGTGTAGCACCTTCGCAGGAGGCCCAGCGCATCATAGTCTCTCAGGGACTTCGTTTCCACCAAGGACCCTTCCCTCAGCTAGGTGAAGCATCTATAGATGCTCTTCATTGATTGACTGTAGGGTTTAACGCGCCGACGCAACGCAAGCGATGAGGTGCGCCATAGTGGAGGGCTCCGGATTAATTTTGATCACCTGGGTATCTTTAACGTGCGCCGAAGCCTCGAACACATGGGCGTTTTTGCTTTTCGCCTCCATCAGAAAAGCGGCCGCCGCGGCCGGGAATCGAACTCGCGACCTCTTGCTATAGACGCTCTTGAAAAGATGTGTGCCAGCTTCATGTGCAGCAAACAAAGGTGACCGAGTATGGCTTTTTTTCCGCAAATAGGTAGCAGTATAACCTTGCTTGCCTGCAAATAAAATGTTCTGAGCTCTGCTCCGTCTTTTTATTCAGCGACCCGCATATAACAATCATCGATTATAACGATGGGATTTCCTTGGCACTTAGATATTGTTATAAGTGGACTAGACTGTAATTAAGCCACCGTGTAACGAACATCCGTATGTTTGTATATCCGTATGTTTGTGAACATCATATGATAAGTGTAGCCTTCCAGATTTCATTAGGCGAATTAACTCGGAATTATGCCAGACCGCAAATCACAAACAAAAGCGCCCTTGCACTCGTTTGCACTGCTCCCGGGTCGATGTTATTTTGTGTCCTGCATTTCCGGATGAGGAAGATGCCACCCGCCATTTTTATTATTTTTTTTTGCTCCAATAGACGTTATTCAACCACAACATCAACAGCAAGAACCAAAAAACTGGCTTGGCTTCTTTGTTCTACCCATTAATGGGGGCAATGTTTTTCCTCCATCGGAACCGCTGCTACCAGAATCAAACCCTCGTGCGCAGTAGAAAGTTAACAATTTATGTAACGGCTATTTTGTGTGGCGGGATCAAACGGAAGTTTCTGATATGTTCATACGCAACAGGAAACTACAGCAACAGATACTTCATCACTTGTACACTCACTATATATTACTTCCATAGCGACGCACTCTACACTAGTTGGCACTCCGCAATAAGCTCTAGTAAGGAAAAGAGTCGCTGATTCCAGTACGAAGATGAGAACTCCCAAAACAGCTTCAATGACGACATCTTCACGCGAGGACCGGGGGCCTCCCAGTGCGAAGTGTTATGTCCGCTTCGATCTATACGGAATGCACCCGGGCTTCGAGGCAAGTGTTGGCATATAACACATAACATTTTAAACCAGTGCGTGCCGTGGCAAGAATTTTGCAAGCCCTGTATTGCTGACGTACAGATGTGGAGTGGAAATATCGGCGACAATGTTTGACGTTTCTTGGCCTCTACATATTTTTTTTTTTTACAGAGAAGCTTTGCTATGGCTCGGTCCTTGGGATTTTTTTCTTGTCTGTCCCCAGAATAGGCTTCACAGCAAAGCCGACTTTCTCGCGAATATCGTGTATAGATCTCAATCTAAGGTAGACATCTTGTGGTAAAAAATGCAATTGGCCGCTGAACTGTGTCAAGTATTACTCCGCGATCCATTTACTTGCCATAATTATTTAGTTCACAGTGGGATTGAGAATGTATACGCTGCGGTGGCTCAGTGACTGGGGAGTTGGGAAGGTAACCTGTTCGATCCCACCCGCGGCGGCCGTCTTTAGGAAAACGAAAACGCCGTGCATCGACATTTAGGCGCATGTTAAAGATCCCCAGGGGGTCTATATTGGTTTGGGGCCCTCCACTACGGCACACCTCCTAGCACAGGTGCAACTTCGCAGTATAAAACCCCGCAAAAATGTGGTTGGTCCCTCTTTCATAGGTACCGCTAAAACACGAAAGTGCAATGTGCCTTCACAGGAGATGTTGAATGTTTATTTTGCATCGATGTGAACTTGCACGTCGCCATTTATATTTCGCCGTTATGGCACCGTTATACGCATCAACGTTAGACACCGGATTGCACGCGCCGGAGCATTGCGCAAATCTGACTGAAACCACAGGCGCTCGCAAACCGTCCGTGTGAACAAAACCAAACGGGTTGTCAGCAAATCGTTTGGTGGACACACGGTCCGCTGCAGAGAAAGGAGCAAGCAGACCATACCACGAGCGCGAAAGCCTTCTCCGCAGGTTACGCTGCACGTCCCCCGTACACGTAGGCGCTGGTATCAAGGCGCCAACTGTCGGCGCTCATTAGCTTCATGATGCACTACTTCGCTTCGCCTCTCCTAGACGGCAACACCATATGAAGGTAAGGATATAAGGCGCGTTTGTAGTCCCGTTAACGCGTCTGTTCATAGCGCAGTCGGGAGCGCGTTTCGTACCTCCCGTTGCGGCAAGAGTTCGTGGTTCAATTTCCGGCGCAGCCGCGTCAATGGAAGTTTTTCTTGCGATGTCATTTCCGTGACGCATATGACGCCAGTCAGATCTTGGTGGACCCAGGAATAAAACACTTTCGCGTTAAAATTGGAATTGATCAGATTCTGAATTGCAAACTTTTCGGAATACCCATCCTCTGTCAGTACATGGGCCCCACGTTAATATAGGAAGTAATAGAAACCGACAGCTTTTCTATCTGCCTCGACTTAAAATTTCCGACCGTGGCGGCGGAGGCGTGGTGCTCCTGTAGCAAAGCTATAAGCGGTAAAGGTATAAAAGCTCAGTCTCAGCCGATGGCTGTGCACCCGAATAAAGGACAATGCCGACGTCATTTCGAAGTTCAAATAACGCGCATATTGCGTGGCAATCCGCGCTACTTTCTGCGCGCATAAAAGTTTTCCCTCCAAGCGAAGCACAGAGGATGGGTCGGCCGTTTCTCCTTATGCCGAGTAGGCGCAGCTATAGGATAGCATCGGCCATGCTTAGATTGCTGGCTCTGTTATATGTGTGCGCCTGCTGCAATGCAGCCAAATCGATATTCACCTTAACCGTTATGCACACCAACGATGTGCATGCTCACATCGAAGAGAGCACTAACAACTGTACGGGAAGTGGAAATATGAGCAAAGAGAAGAAGACGTGCGTCGGAGGCGTAGCGAGGATTACAACCAAGGTTTGTGGCCACAGTGTCGAGCTTTCTCTCCATCTGTCGCAGCCAGTTCTAGTGATTTTTTTCGCCAGGGGTGGAAGCATGCGTTACATATTTCAAGTGGGATCACCGTATTCCACTTAAACTTAGTTCTGTTAACGTGGGCTTCAAGAATCTTGCATGAAGTGGTTCTTGCAAAAGCTTTCTTTCGAGCTTTAGTACTATAGCTCGTTCAACCATACAGAGAACTGAGAATACAGTAATAGAGCGCAGGTGCTGACACATTGATTAATGTTATGTCTTGAGGAAGCCACAGCGAAACCATTATCAAGTGCCATATCTTGCACGCTCTAACCCTTGAAAACTAGCTTTCTATCTATTGTTCAACGCTCCACTGCCACGACAGAAGCATTTTTCAAAGGCAGAAAACCACGTCGTGTTTAATTAGTGCGGTGCTCGGATTGGCTACTGTCGGGAATGTTCATGAGAGCAAGAACCAAATAAGATGTTGATATACACTCAAACCTCGTTATAACGAAGTTGAAGGGGAGCCGTAATTATTTGGTTATATCCATTATTTCGTTATATCAATTATAGCAGTTTACAGCAATGTATGATCGAGCCCGCTCACCACTCTCGCCGCTGCTTGCGCGGCACGTTCACAACAGAGATTTACCGTTCGTGTGCGTTGGAATACATATTTATGCCGAGCAGTCACTTTGTTCGCGAATGCAGTGTATTTATGAGAGCATAAATGTTTCTGGCGCGATCCCATCGCATTTTCGATAAACCACACCGACGTAAGGTCCCTAAAATTACTAAGGTAGCGCCAACTGCTCCCTCCTTCTCCGCTGCCCTCCTCTTTTTTCTTTCCCCTCACCCGCGGCGCCGCGGTCCCTTTAACTCCGTGCCGGTGCCGCCATATTTGTTGGCCACTTGACAGCAGACGCCCTCGCTACGCTTCAGGGCGCTCGCTGCAGTTTGCTCTTGTTTTCGCGCCGAAATCGCTCTTTGGTAGCATTTATGGGATTTCTAGAGCCCCGTTTTACCAACACGCACTGAGTGATAGTGTTTTGTTTTATATTTTTGTCTACATGGGGATATTTGCGGGGCGGATGCCGCTGGCGCATACGCACAGCGCGGTTTTTGTTTACGTGTGCGGCATTCTGTATACACCTCAGGATAGCTCGTGAGTGCGAAAGGATCGAGCGTGGACATTTCAAACTGCTCTGTTACGGTAGTTCCGTTCTTGCATTCGCGTGACTGTGGTCGTGCAATCACTGCACAGAGGTCTTGCGCACTGTTCGCGGCAGTATACAGAGCGCTTCATTCGCAAATGCCGTAGTTCGAGCGCTGCGCTGGCGTCCTTGCACTCGCCTTTCTTGCGATAATTGTGAATCCTCAGCGGCGTTCACTCTGCGCCCGCTTTTACTAACGACCTACATCCTACCTTAATTCCGCGCAGTTTAGAGTGCTTTGCCGTTTTTGTAGAAATGCTTCCTTCACCTTCATGTCGTTATAGGCTCCTGTGAGTAGATTAAAAACATACACATGCTGTTGTGCGTGTGTGCACGTACAGCGACGTGAAAAGCCCCTGCTTCCCCGAATTCGCAGCCGGATACACTAAACTGCACTCACGGCCGTACGTTCATGTGCGAACCGAGTGAAAAACGCAGACTTGTAATTCTGGGAATACGCGCCAGAGAAGACTGCGATCAATCGATCGGGTAAACTGAAATTAGATTTGTGGCCTCTTATTTCTTATACGAACCAGAGATCGAGTCCCTCTAGGTACAAATTATGTAACTAGTTGTTTAGGGCGCGGAAAGGCAAAAAGAAGCGAAAGAGAACCGAAACGCTGCATGAGGCCCTATCAGCCACGCAGCGCTCATCCCGTAAGCGCTGCGGAGAAGCGGTGGCAGGCGGCGCAGCGATCGCGAAGCTCGCGGCGTATACACGGTTTACAGAGCGACGGCCTGGGCGCAGCCATGTTGGACGATATGACGTCACTTGGCATTGCTGGCCTTTTCGGACGCGCTTCTCGCCGTGGCCTCCAATGGGCCGGGGCGCATAAGCGAGCGCTGGAGCATCTTTATGGTCGAATTGTGCCATTATTTTGGAATGTCGCTGTGAATGAGGACTTACCGGACGCGTAGATATCGTGTGTCAACCTTCAGAGACTACTGAGTCCAGAAAAATGGCCCATAAAGCGTCTCAAAGCACTGTTCGGACTGGCGCCCGTCGCCAAACTCCTGTTCACGCATTTCATAGCTGTTCGACGACATTTTCTTTTTTTTTTCTATTTCTACGTACACCGCAACCATGTATATCAGGAGTGGCAACGTGCGGACCGCGGGTTGAACGCGGGGAAGTATTATGCGGCCCCCGGCACGACGTCAGAACCCCTCTCCCCTTGTCACTTCTGAAGGCTGACATTACAATTCTAACCTCAAAGGGGGTTATCCAGGAACAAAGCAAATCGCTTCTGTTTGGCATTGCTTCAAACATACTCAGATAACGCCGCCACTTCCTTTATTTGCACCTGTACAAAAAGAGAGAGGGAACAGCCGGGCGCCAGCAGTGCAAAGCCGTTTTGGACGGCACTGTCATGTAAATACCATTAAAGTATGTACAGTGTTTTGTTCAGTAGCAATCGTCGTCATCCATTTCGTCGTCTTCTGACGGCACCGCCGCGAAGGGCAAATCCTCTTGTTACGCGTCCTCGCCTGGGTAGACCTCCACTTCTTCGTCAGCTGGTGCGGTGGCCTTCTCCGCGTGTGTACTGTGAAGGGATAGCTTGACAGATTCGTCGTCATCGTCTTCGGCGCGCCGCGGACCCGTGGTGCTGTTCCCTAAACGACAACGACGGCGAAGGCTGGAGCTCCTCTTGTGGCGTTAGTCCGCGCGCAAGCCTGGACGACGCCTGGCGGTCGCCGCGAGGCACGCGCTCACGTGCGCTCGAGGTTTTCTGTCTCCGACGGATGGATTTGTGTCGGCCTAAGCAGCTCTGCTGTTAAAAAGCAAGCGAGCACGCAAACAAACAGATGGAGCGTAGGCAGTGCGAATGAGTGAAAATTGAATTGCCTTGAGCAAAGCTTCATTCAGTTCATCACAACAGGAACAAGAGAAGAGGGGAAGAGTGTGACTGGTACGAGAAGAGAGCGGAGAACTTACGTGTTAGGGTTGGCAGACGACTATAGTCTTTTGAAGGCATGAAGAAATGACGAAACCCTAGCGAGCTTCGCTATAAGGCATCTACATTTCTATGGAAAGAAAAATACCGCAATTCGTATATGCTCTCCCGTAGGCTTTCAGAGGCGCGCTATTTCTGGTGAAACTTCTCACAGCAGGGAACCCTGCAGGTGGGAAGAGCAGGCGCTCGCTGCAGCTAAAGCCACCACCAGCTGGCACCACAGCAACCGTTACGACGAGAAAATCATGCACCAAACACATATTCCTCTGATGACAAAGGCACTGATGCAACAGAAGGGGATGCAATCACGACAAACCTGCCATTGCATGTAGAGGACCGCATAGCTTGAAATAAACTGGAACACTTTCGCATCACCACACGTAAGCAGTCTTAGTTGTCTTTCTGAACTCGACTATGAAGCCTCTAACCGGGCGGGTGCCCCAACGTCAGGGCTTCGATATAAAAGCTTATGCTCTCTCTCTCTCTCTCTCTCTCTCTCTCTCTCTCTCTCTCTCTCTCTCTCTCTCTCTCTCTCTCTCTCTCTCTCTCTCTCTCTCTCTCTCTCTCTCTCTCTCTCTCTCTCCTTCCTAATGGTTCTACCTCCAGGTTACGTCTGAAACAAAAAAATTCTCAATAAAGGATATTAGACTAACACAATATCGTATTTTATGTATTCTTTTAGAGGAGCAGGTGTAGAAACATTGGTGACGTTATTTACAAACATGCAGTTGCATATCGCATTCCGCACAGTTTGGCCTTCGTCTTTTCTCTCTCTCTCTCTTTTTTTTTTTGCCTTCACATTGGTGTTGACAAAATTGCCGTCCAGCTTGCAGCAGCAGTTCATGAGCAAAGTGTTAGCGCAAACCAAATCTGTCAGTATAAGGTCACACTTGTGTCCATCTTCGCAGGCGTAACACACAAAATACACTCTGACCATTTCGAGTAAAAGGTTCGTGACTGCAGACTCGTTAAATTTATGAACTTCTTGCTGTTTGGTCTTGGCTTGTCCAGATGCACCGCGCGTGAAGTTCGCCTCGCTAAAGTGAAGCGCGGTCATTTAAAAAGAATTTAAACTTTGTTGAAATACCAACGTACTCTTGGTAGGGAAGTTACTTGAGAAATACCAAAGTACTTTGGTCAGACAGTTACTTCTTAAAAAGCTGATTTCGTACAGTCGTCCTCCGTCTTTGGTGGACCAGTGCTTTAACCACTTATCGGCTACTTCTGCCTTTGTGTAGAGTAATTTAGTAACAACTTCGGCATTTCTTTAACTTGAAGGGGCCACTTAAGTCTCCCACAGTCGCTTGAACAGTTTTCAGCATAAATTTTTTGGATATTCTAAGCTAAAGTTGAATCTGATGTTCTAGCTAGGCGTGTGGACGACCCTACTTTTAACCGTGCAGTAGCTAGTTAAACACCGCGCATCTGTCAAAAGCTTCAGGTATTTATGGTTCTTAGAATGTCATACCGTGGTCGCGGGGTCGCGGGTTCGATTCCCGGCCGCGGCGGCCGCTTTTCTGATGGAGGCGAAAAGCAAAAACGCCCGTGTGCACGAGATTTCGGCGCACGTTAAAGATCCCCAGGTGGTCAAAATTAATCCGGAGCCCTCCACTACGGCGCGCCTCATCGCCTGCGTTGCGTCGGCGCGTTAAACCCCACAATCAATCAGAATGTCATACCGTGGAGTTCGTGGACACAAGGGGGTTGCTTAATCCAAGCGCTCTGTGGTACTTCAACGTGTGGACACTTGACAATGTGGTTCTGCGGCCCCAGTTTGTAATTATTCGTAACGCGGAGTATGTGAGGCAAATTCTCCCACGAGTGTGATGCACATTCTATTTGGGGCACTGAAAATCGCGCTGTCGGTAAAAAGTAGATATGTAAAGCCAGGGCTAAAGGACGCCGAGTAGTTCGTAATTTTGCCTGTGAAAACAATTTCGTTAAATGGAAGGAATAAAGTTCAGGGAAACATGCTCACTTATACTGCTCGTCTTCCATCCTGTGTTCATTTAACGACCCCCCTCATTACCGATTGCGGTGACTATAAAGACGGCACGTGCGGGCGTGCTCGCGTGTGCGTGTGCGTGTGCATACGCGCGAGTGCGTGTGTGCGTGATTGATATTCCAGCTACGTAACTGTAGCTGGAATATCCCTCGTACGCGCGCTCGTACGTGCGACAAATAACTGTAGAGGGCAGTTAGTACGCCATTTCGTTTCATATATTATGACAAGCGATACGTTGAAAAACTAAAAATAAGAGAAATATAACAAAAACTTACCGAAAATGGCGAACCATCCAACGCCCTGTATTTCCACAATAAGGCAGATTTTGTGGAAGTTCCATCTGTAATCGTTGTAATAACGTAAATGGAGGTAATTGGTTGAACGATACATTGAAAAACTAAAAAATAAGCCAAATATAAGGAACTCACAAAAAATGGCGAACCCCCTTACGCCCTGCATTTCCACAATAATGCATATTTCGCAGAATTAAGTTCCACCTGTAATCGTTGTAATAGAGTAAATGGAGAGAATTGGTCAAACGATATTTTGAAAAACCAAAAAATAAAAAAACATATAGAAAATACGGAAAATGGCGAACCGTGTAAAACCCCGCATTTCCAGAAAAAATGCAGATATCACGGAAGTACCACCGGTAACCGTTATGATAGCGTAAATGGAGATAATTGGTCGAACAGTATTCTAAAAAAACTAAAAAAAACAAATACCGGAAATATTGAACCGTGTGACGCCGTGCATTTCCACAGTGATGCAGATCTCACTGAAGTTCCACCTGTAATCGTTGTAATAGCGTAAATGGAGATGATTGGTCGAACATAATATTTTAAAAATAGTAAAAACAGGAGAAATATAAAAATTGAGGAAAATGGCGAACCTTGTAACGTCCTTTATTTTCAAAAAGTGTAGATTTGGCGCAATTAACCGCTTTAATCGTTATCAACCCAGCTTTCTCGCTCATAATTCCAACCTCTCAGGAACCTAGCAAAACCACTTTAGGAAAGTGATATTTGGCATAAAGCCAGAAGTCAACGTGAAGATGAAAACACTAAAAGAATTTTCCAAGGTTCTGAATATTTTTTATGTAATTCGCTGTCAAATCTTACTCGCCATGCATTTCTATGGGATAGTTTCCATGGCTCAGGAACCTAGTCGCGCAACGTGCGCGACTTGAAACTGTGCACAAAGGAAGCATTCACCCCAAATATTAGCTGTGCAAAAGAACTTCTCATTTCGCTAAAAAATTGCAGAGTAATCACTGTTGAAAGGACTGGCATGAGCGGGAAAGCTGCACATGTATTAGCGTAAATGAGATAATTGGTCCGACAGGATTTAGAAAAACCAAAAAATGTGGCTGTAAAGAACTTACTCTCAACACAAGCGGCACAAGAATGCTGCGCATTAGTAGACAATTCGCTGAATTTCTGCAGATTTTTTACTGAGACCGGATAACGACTGCATCTGAGCATTTATTGGCAGGCGCCAGCGTCTACGATACGGTGGTGTTCAACCCAAGCTCCTGACATTTCTCTGATCACATTTCAGTCATCTTTGGTGAGTGTTCCAATCGGCACTGATCCCACTCTCCAGGCGTGTGACACGGTTACGATGCCCTCCTGTGCCTTTGCTGAAATTTATTTTATCAGAGTTACCTTTATTCTATTTCTTCGATGAACAGACAGCCCGGGAAGGAAATCATAATTTTTTCGTTTACTTATCTAAATTAAAGCCATAGCGTTTTCACTAGGCAGTTAGGCTAGTGTGGAACAAGAGCGGTAGCCGTTTTCGCAGCGTCAGGTTCCTCAGTAAATTTTGCTACGCACTGTCGCATACTTTCTTTAGTAACTCATTATATGAACAACAACAAAAAATTCATGGCCATCTCCACTACGGTGAAACCTGAGGAGGGGCGAATCATGCAGTGTTCAAGTGTATTCTTGGCGCCTTGGCGTTTCTGCCAAGGAGATGAAACCGTTGGGAGGTAGAGGTATACAGCTTTGCTGTAGGAGTCTGGTGTCTTTGAAGCACGAAGCATTCTAGAGCTAGGCGTTGGAGAACGAGTGTCCCGGTGTGTTCTTTTAGTACGCGTTTTTAAAGCAGGGGCTTCCTAATCTGGTCCAGCGGTTTCGCCGTCGTATGCAAGTTGACCTTCATTTGACTGCAGCTGCGACACATCCCTTCCAGCGCATCACGTGACTCGCCGGGCCCGCTTTCAGTGCTGCGCACAAGGCGCCGTCTTCAGTCAGTTATGCTAAACTCAGTGGCGGCGGCTGTGGTCGGGGCGGCCTCTCAGCTGATAGGCAGCCGACTGTTCCCGCAGCTGCTGGCACACGTATATGCGCCGCTGCGTCGTCTCGGGCTACGTGACTCGTTTTGCGCCCGACGAAGAGGAGCGCCGCGTTCGCCGTGAATGAAAGCGAGACCGGTCTCCTGCGAGTGTTGTACGGGACCGAACGGCTTTAAGCTGTGGGCGGCGAGCTGTGTCTTACCGCCCGGCGGTTATTGCTCGGTGAGCTGCTTTACTGGAGAGGAAGCGAAATTCCAAACGTGCAAATCTAGCTTCGCAGACTGAGGAAGAGCGAGCCGTTTTACGCCGCGTTCGCTATGGATGAAAGCGAGGCCGGGCCTCCTTCTGTGAGCGTTGCACGGGACCGAGCGGGTTTGAGCCGTGCTCGCAAGTGCTGTCTGACCCCCCGGCGTGTGCTTAATGATGCGTGTCTACCCAAGCCTAATCACAGTCATGTCTAGCCCATGACGTAGGCGCAGCCGTCATTTCTGGCTTAAGGATGAGTGTATACCTAGCTATAATATTAACCCTTAAATGAAAAGTTCAGCAAGTCAAACCAACACTTAACCAGGCTAAACCAAGCTTTCGCTTTTCGTATTCAAGGTTAGCTGAGCCAAGCCGCAGCCATTTTTTGCCCATGGAGATGAAACTTTCTAGCGTGAGGCGTTGGAAATTGAGTGTCCCGGTGTTTTAGTACCGTGACTACATAAAAGCACGACGACGACATGAGACGCCAACAGCCCGAACACCTAAGGGGCAGCGCCCCTAAAAAAATTGGCACAACTTGCTCTAGTGGTGCGAGGCTAGAGAAACAGCAGAGCTGGCGGCCCTTCTTCCTTCGTCGGAGACACGGATTTTGCACCTCACATGGATTTCCCAACTTGACGCTGAAAGTTCTCCACGACTGGCCGGCCCGGAAGTGGACAGCGTATCACGTGCTAGAACCTGCGGAAACCGCTTTCACGAACTCGGCGTTGGATGCGCGAACTTGGTGTCTGTGCTTACTACTTCAGGCGAAAACGCACGTGAACTGGCGAGTAAAAGAGCACGCGAGAGACCAAACAGCTCTGCTATTAAATGGAGTTAGGTAGTTTACCACAGCTCTGCTATTAAACTGAGTTGGGAAGTTTACCACGGGAACCGGGTGTTCTACGTCTGATTCGTTTGCAAAGAAACGCAAGTCGATATGGTTGAACCCTTTTTCCATTTAAAATAGGTGATCGGGTGACCCTACTCAGTGCGCTGTCTTTCCCGCTCGCTTTCGCCACTACTCTGTGCTCGGTGCCTCTCGCAATTCTTCCCTTTCTCGCACTGCGAAGCAGTAAATGTCTAACCATCCCCCCCAGTTTTCAATCCGGTGAAGTGGATTTACTCGGCGCCTCTCCGGTGCTCCTCCTCGTCCCCGCCGATCCAAATTTAACAACTGTTGTTCCCCTCTCCACCACCGAAGCGTCTTTCCCAAGTTTGCCAATCGGCTGATAATAGCGATAGCATTGTTATCAGCAACTGCACTTTTAGCTCGCATTGGGACGGAAGCGTGTCGTTCGTTCGGAGGAATAATACTGGTGATTCAAGGATAATTGGCACGTATCGATGTGCAAGGAACCCTGCAGTTCCTCCCTCGCCACATCTCGGACGACAGCGCGGTGGAGGTTCAGATCAGGCGCCGACTCATACACAAGCCTACTTACAAGTCCCGAGTGGCCAAGTCCGGAGTGCACGGGTTGGGAGTGGAATGAGGAGGGAGGGGGAGCGCACGCGCAGCTATAGGTTTGATGCCTTTACTGATTACATGTCCGTTGTGCTGGCGGGAGGTTCAAACAAGCACGTCAAACTGCTCAATGCAACCTGTACGGTGTCCTTAGTGGTCGAGAGGATTGGGTTGGTGTGTTGCACAGACATAAGATGCCGAAGATGCTGGAGGGAAGCAAACAGCTCCATGTTTGTCCTCTAGAATAAAGCTGGTCTTTTCAAGTTGCATTCAGTTAACTGGCTTGGAAGTATGCTCAATAGCAAATTACAAACAAACGTGCTTTGTTCCATGCACTCCGTGGACTGCGTTCAGCTTCGCAGGTCACCCTTCTTCACAGAGTGGAAGGGCGCTAATTTTTTCCTTTTCCGGGTTTCCGAATTCGGTCACTGAAGACGGACTACTTCCAGGGGATCCCCGTGCTCTCACCCGTAAAAAGCATCGGGATTATAGAAACGGCATCGCCATGCCGATAGCACACATAACAAAGAGTGCAGTGCTGGCCGGGTGTGGCTGCTGTGTTGCCTGCACGAAAAAAGAGAAGCGGGGCACACCAAGGCATGCGAGTGAATGATTGTCGTTGTTGTTTATACGTGTTGCAGCAAATACATAAGTGCAAATCCAGTGAAACTTGCAAGGAGAAGAAGTCCTCATTTGAAGAACCTGCGGCCGGCGATGGCAAGCCAAAGGATAAATCGGGGACGCAATGGTTTAGTTGCAACTGTGATTTGCTTTCTGACTCTACCTATTGCGCATAGTAATTATTCCGAATGCTCGTTCGCAACACTTTTTTTCTGATATTACTGGGCTCACGGTAATACACATGGCATCTTCCATTGGCTGTTTTGGGGTGCTCCCACAAGAAGCGTCGTGTCTAACACGACGCTGCTCGTGAGAGCACCCCAGAGCGACCTGTAACTACCAACTGAAGATTCGAATGGCAAAGGGGCGCGCAGCTTCGTAGGAGCCCCTTGTAAACGTACCGGCGGTGACCCGGCGCCCGGAAATCGAAAGTACTCATGGTGGTACTACAGGGTAGGCAGCCCTCATAGCGGCAGCACTAGTGTAGAAACTATCAAGGGCGGGCTATTTGTGGTGGGAGGCGGGCGTGTGTTGTCTTTTCTATTTTTTTCGGCGTGTGATGTATGTGTGTGTGCCTGGGGAGGGGGGGGGGGGGGGGGGAGGGCTGCATTCGAGTCTACCTACAGTCGTGCAAATACGGCACTTTATTGTATTGTATTTTGTATTTGTATTTATTGTTCGTTTGGCCAGTAGAATACAGAAATGACGGCGAGGCACAGCAAAAGGAGGTATACCCTCCTGACTAGGCTTCACCCCGCTTGAGCAGCAACAGAAGCGAGGCTTCAAAGAGAGGCTTCAAGAGAGGCTTGAAGAGAGGCTTCAAAGCTCTGCCCGTTACGGCAGCGCCTGGTGCCTTGCCATTTAGATTACCGAATTTTAATGAATATCGTAGGCAACGCTGTGTAATGGGTGGTAACGTAGCTGTCGTGACTGCTCGCATAAAGCTGTGATCTGCCCACGCCTAGCGAAATTGGGGCGAAAAAAACATGTACAGTTATTGTAGCGGAAACGATCGGCCCACGCCTAGAGAACATTGGGGCGAAAAAAACATGTACAGTTATTGTAGCGGAAACCATTGACAGCGATTCTGGGTTTGGTGCCAACAGTACAGCCACTCGGTACCCATTAGGATTTGAGGAACCTTCGACGCGCTTGATACTGACTTAGAGCCATTGTTACGATATTGCATTACGTGCTGCTCGGCTGCTAGACATCGCGTAACGCAACACTTTCTAGCCAATCATTATACCGCGTGTATTTGTGCTGCACTCAAAAAAAAAATTAGTTATGTGCACCCGATGAGTTGCAATGGCGCCTCCACCAAGCATGACGCCATGGTAAGAAGTTTACAGGCGCACAATAAAGTCTGTCAATAGAAGATTCAAAAATTAAGAAGTAAAGGTGAGGAAAGTGTGGTTGGTTGGTAAAACGTTTTGTTGAGCGTTCAAGGGCTCCCACATAATCTCTCGTCGTTCAACTTCAGATCTTCTGACGCTCAGGGGGGTCGGAGGTGGATGTGGTCTGGCTTCGAGGCACTAGACGCCCAGATCCAAAAGCGTTTTCAAAGTCGTTGATCTGACAGCAATCTATGTACAGCCTGTGAGGAAAGTGTGCGATGATGAATACCACAGAAAAAAAAAAGCATTGTTAAAACCTTTAAAGGGACAGACAACCGATTTTCGTCGCGTATATGTTCTCTAGCTCATATGAAAGCCAGCGTTTTATATAGCCCGGTAACCACAAGCAATGTCTAAACAAACTGGCGGAAATAATTTTAATTTGGCAGCAAACTTCCTGAAAACGGAAGTGTGGCGGTTCGTAGTGTCGAAACTTGGAACTACAATATGTGTCCCTGTCACGTGACCTGCAAACCTAGCAGCTACTGTAACTGCTAAAACGTTTATTTACGTATTGAAAACCTTTTAACACAAGTATTTGTATGAGGTTAAATTGTATATGTATTTTTTAGCATTATTTTGAAATTTTTTTTAGACACGCCGCCCGCCGCCATAGAGTTTCATACTAATATATACTAGAGGGAAATCTGGCGCCACTGTCTATGGGAGCCGCGCTTCAGCGAGCGTGCCGTCATGTACCGGGCAGGCACGTTCCACTTGTCCTTGGCGTGGCTCACGAACAGGCTGAAACGTTTGATTTGGCTTCAAAAATGCAACAATATTACTGCAGAAGATTAATCAAATTTGTTCTGTTATTATAAAACTAAAGCTCCAGAAAGATTTATTTGTCAGGGATTATTTAGAAGCTTCATGGAAGAT
Organism: Haemaphysalis longicornis; assembly: GCF_048455015.1. NCBI lineage: Eukaryota > Metazoa > Arthropoda > Arachnida > Ixodida > Ixodidae > Haemaphysalis > Haemaphysalis longicornis. The sequence goes on along the minus strand of NW_027526263.1, from coordinate 271,925 downwards.
GAAGAAAAAAAACAATGTTACCCTTTTGGCTTCAAGACGAAAAAGAAGCCATGTGGCTAACCAAGCCAAGGAGGCGAGGAACGTCGCTAGCTGCAATGGCGCCGCCCACGGCGGCCCGCGAATGCAGCGCCAGATTTCCCTCTAGTATATATTAGTATGAAACTCTATGCCCGCCGCCGCTGGGTTGCTCTCAGTGTGGCTAACTGAGCCTCCATGCCCAGAGTCAACGGCAGCGTTCAGTAAACAGACCCAGTGAAGGAGCTTTGACGATTCTGCCCGAGGCAGAGGCGTTTGTTCTGCAAAAATATTTTATTTCAGTTTCCAAATACGCCAACGGCAGCTTAAAAAAAAAAAAAAAAAAAACGTCGCGCCCGGGGGCATCGAAATTTCCGCCTCCACAACGTGAAGCCAGATTCTACCTATCGTCTATCCCAACAGATGGCGCATTCGTGCAAAATAGACTGTTGCATTAAAAAAACACATACAGGAACAAGAAAGCCTGCGATTCAAACTTTTTTAGCTGGGAACAAGTTTTTAAATATTGTTTTTTATTTCGCATACAGACAAAAGTATGTTGCCGAGCTACTCTATGCCATGGTTGCCAGCATTAGTTTTGGGAGGGACACATACGGCTCGTAGATAAAAAAATTCGATTTAAAAAGTTCTAGGGCGTTATCAGCAAAACCGTTTCTCGTCAAGGTGCTTTAAGCGATACCCTTTCATTTGGGATAGAGAATATATACTCGACAAAAATCGGTTGTCTGTCCCTTTAAATGCGATTAGCTAACGCCTCCTCCCGGTTAAAGTGGACTGAGCAAGTCTGGGAGATGAGGCCATGACCAAGAATCATTTTCGAAGATGTGCCCAGTGCTGTTGTTAATGACAAATGGGCTCTCTGAATTACAGTTTCTGTATTTGTACGTGTACAGCGTTTTACTGAAATTTATTTCCCACTGGATCAAGGTACTTGTTAAGCAACTTTAACAAATGCTGTGTTATTGTGCTTTTTCTTCCGATTAGGTCAAGGAATTGAAAAAAGACCATCCCGGATCGTTATTCCTGAATGCTGGAGATTTCTACCAAGGAACTGCCTGGTATTCGGTGCTCAAACACGTGATCATATCAGCCGTTATGTCAAAAATGGGCTATAACTTCGTGGTACAAACACTTTCTTTATATCCTACTCTTTTAAAAACTGCAATGTTGTCATCATTGTTCTCACGCACTGTGAATAGAATAAATTCAGGAAACGGTGACATGCCTCCAGCTCCTTGAAAGATGAATTTCTTCCTTTGGTGGTCTGGATATCGCTTATGTCGCGGTTAAATATCCCTGCGGGATAGGATAAACGCAGCAAAATGAAACATTGAGAGGGGAAAGCAAACACATCGGGTGGCAACGGACTACGATTGAATTTGTTTTAATGGCCAGGATTGCTTCAACCAGTAGGTGAGAGCGAGTAAGTCTTCCACACACTGCGTTGTTTTCACTTCGCAGTGGTGAAGACAGAATGTAACAGAGCGCTACAACGGGGGAAGACAGGAGGGAAGGACACTGTCTCTACACATTGCGAGCCGCACAAACTTCTTCAAGAGCGGGAGGACTTTATTGGCCATGTTTGCCTCAAACTAATCTCCCAGAAAAAAGGCACCATGTCAGTAGAACAATGACATTTCTACACACGCCACTGCAGGAGAAGCGACGTAAGCATCCGCCTGACGTATATATCCTTGGACAACTGCTGGGTGGGATTACCGGGTGTGAATCCCACAAGTAAAAAAAGGGGCTGATTAAAATTGCTATCTTTTTCAATTTGGGCGTCCCTACGCTGCGTGTGTCAACAACAGCAACACGAAAATCAAATTTATTAAAAAAATTATTCTAATACTTGAGAAACACTGAAAATATTGTCGTTTTAAGTGGGTTTGCAACATAGGATAACAATTTAAGGGGTCAGTTGTGTGGTTTCCCCGCTTCGAAAATCGAGGCACAACTGTTCACGCATGGTGGTCATTGCTGGTAAATTACATTTGGACAGAGCAAGTAGAGACGACGAAGTCGGTAGGTTTAAGTCATCACCCCGTCGTTCCAACTGATACTGTTCCTGGCTGTACAGGCCTCAACCGAGTGGCTTGAATCACATTTGTATTCCACCAAGTTGCTTGCATTGAGGCTGAACTACGAACGTCATAAAATATCCGCATGCGCGACCTGGCATTAGCAAAATGAAATTTCTTGCATAAACTGTTCTTTTGTGCTGTTTCAGTGCCTTGGAAATCACGAGTTCGACGATGGGCCAGAAGGGCTCGCTCCATTCCTAGAAAAAATGAAAGAGGCTAATGTAACAGTTCTGAATTCAAATGCCGACTTCTCGAAAGAGCCTGCTTTGAAAAACATTACTCTACCAAAATGGGCTGTAGCCAACATCAGCGGAACAAACGTGGGCCTCGTCGGTGCAGTTCTTCCTGAAACGAGGTATTTGTCAGCTCCTGGTAAGCGAAAATAACCGCTGAGTGTGCCCTTGTGAGCTTCACACTTTAGTAAAGAGAATGCAGTGAAAGAAACACCGTAGTGCCAGTCAGCTTACTCACTGTGTCGTTCTTGACGAACGCACAGCAGGATTTAATAACGTGCCTTTGTTCGTACTCGCTTGCGTGTCCTTTAAAAAGGTGTCGCTGTCGCGAAAACGAGCAGGGACGAGATCCGCCAGTGTATTACAAATGTTTAAAATAGTCCATCAAGCGGCGTCAAAAGAACTTCCCTACCAAGCGCCTCCTCCCTCCCACCTCCCCTCTAGAAAAAAAAAAAAAAAAAAACCTTTGGGTTCTTCTACACTACGCGACATTGTGATGCAGGAGATGTTTAATGGCTGCAGACTTATTGTTACGCTGGTGCACCACAGACGCCTCGTGACCTTCGACCACTTAATCGGGCGCTGCTCCACCAGTGCCAATCCACCAGTGCCAAGCTGCACCACCAGGGCCTATCTCACCAGTGCCTATGCTTCCTGAGGTCTCTAGGACGACCCTCTATTTTATGATGCTACATTTTTTTTCAGCCTGTGGATTGCTCGGCGTAGACAGTGAATATAGGTTGTGGTCTAATGCAGTTGTAATGCTTCTCATAATGCCTACTCTAGCCTGACTTTTCTGACTGCTCTCATGTCCTCGCTAACCTTCATAGAATTACCACAAGACACACCGGTACTTGTGTCAAAAAGAAGTTTTATATTCGCTTTGCTTCCATGAATGATTGTGATTTAATCAAACTGCAGCCCATTTTTTCTTTCGCGCCAAATGCATAATTTCTAAATACGATCATCGTAACAAAAAAGGGTCCTCTCCAATAGGTGCTGTGTCTGCAGACACTTCGACTTGAGGACCTAACATGGACATTTCGGTGTAGGGCGCCTCGGCGCTGACATTTCGGTGCACGGAGTGCCCCAGGGTTTCTTTTAACATTTTAGCTTTGACATTTTAAATTCTTCAGACGATATGAATTTAACGTTCGAGAGTTGTGTGTGGGTCCCGCTGCACGGAAACGAAAAGAAAACCCTGGCGAAGCATGAGCGCGTAAAACCCCATCCTAATGGAAGATAATAAAAACGTTAACGCTGCTAATTTACTTTTGTTCAACCCTTTTTTTATTATTCATGAGAGCAGCCCTAATTCTTTAATCTAAGTGTTACTGAAGCGCATCGCTTTCACTTCACCCAACGCTGCAAGAAGCTGCTGCTTTTACTTCATCCCGAATTCTCCTCTCGAAAAAAAAAAAAAACCGCCGAGAAAAAAGAGGCCAAAAGAACCAGGCTAGCTTAAGCGCGTGTACAATCCCCTTTCATGATCTTTGCTGTCTTTCAATTCCTTTGAAGGCGAGTGGGATACCGCTTTTGCCCAAATAAGCAATGACTGGTATTTGTACGTCCAACTCGTACGCGGTTTATCAGCATTTAGGAATGACAGAACCTGCAGCCGTTTAAAAAAGAATCACGCACCACTCCATATAACGACGACGATCGTTCAACTCGAAGCTTTCTCGTGGGAGATTCTTGATTGCAGTCTGAGTTTGGACTTTGACACGCACGCAGTTTGCACTTTTGATCTCAGCGGCTTTGACTTTGACTTTTGGCCATTTGATTTCGTACGAAGAAAGCTTTGCGGTCAACCACGGGCGTCGTTAGACGGAAGCGGGCACAATTTTTCTGTCTAACTTTGCGCCTCCACGCAACCCTCTCCAAATCAAAACTGCTTCGACCGTGTCAGAATGCCGTAATCGGGTAGACGTCGGCTTAAAAACGCCAAGAACACAGGCTCGATTCCGACCACGGGAAGCGCTTTTATTTTCCCGTCACCCACGATCATCACCATTGCAAGAAAACGTTTGCTTTCCTACAGGGCGTTTTGTGGTAAGCGGGGATGCCATTACTGGGACATAGAAATCTTCGCTTTAAAAGCTGGTTCTCCCTCCACAGCAATATCCTAGTCTTGTCCGCGAAAAAAAAAAATAACTTACGACACTAGTATTTGAAAATTCATTTTAGCGTGACAGCGCA